>NC_139058.1:0-2500 GCF_965140915.1 Aythya marila
CGAATGATGGTCACCAGAACAAGCACATTATCAGTGAGCAGTGACGAGGTCTCCACGGAGCTTTACTTTGCTCTGGTTAAGTGTCTCACTGGGTGTAAATACAATAATACTTCAAAGAGATGTGATTGCAAATTCAGAGTTGTGCCTGTCTTAGGAAATTAAAGTGTAAGTGTATAATGCCATGTTCATCGTTATCTGTTAAGATACCCATTCATGTCAGGTAGTTTTGTTGATGTCTGTGTGATCTAAGAAAGTTAATATTTCTAAACCTGACAGGATAACTGAGAGAGATGCGCTCTGTTTGGTGTTTTTGTTGTTGTTTTCTTTCTTTTCTTCCTTTTTTTTTTTTTTCTTTTTCTTTTTGCTTTATAGAACTGGCAAGAGAACTGAATTTTTCTGTGGATGAAATAAATCAAATCCGAGTAGAAAACCCAAATTCTCTTATTGCTCAAAGCTTCATGTTATTAAAAAAATGGGTTACCAGAGACGGGAAAAATGCTACAAGTAAGTTCAAGCAGTTACTTCTGTTGTTTGTAAATTATAGCCCATGCCAAATGTTGTCTGTTCTAAGTAGGTTAAATTATGTTTTCTTCAAAACATAATGAACTTCTTTCACAAACCATTAATGGAAAAAAAAAAGTTTTAGTTATATTTTTACCAGAAGCCAGAGATGTGTCATATTTATTCAGTACATATGCAGAAGAAAATAATCTGTTCTCCACATCCATAATTGATGGGACAAGTAAGAAACTTAAATTCCAGCAAAGGAAGTACTAGGGAAAAGTTGCCAATAGCAAGGAATGTGAAACATGGAAATAGGCTGCCTGGAAAATTTAGGTAGTCTCGCAGTACTACAGGTTGTAACAAGACTATATACTGTTCTGTGAGGAGTGGCGGGTGTGACTGGGACAATGGATCTCTTTGAGGCCATGTTTCTGGGCATATTCTGCTATTTTTACCTGTGCTTGAACTGCTCAAATTGAAATAGAGGGTTGATTTTTGCATTAGGTCAGTACCCTAACCCTAACCCTAACCCTAACCCTAACCCTAACCCTAACCCTAACCCTAACCCTAACCCTAACCCTAACCCTAACCCTAACCCTAACCCTAACCCTAACCCTAACCCTAACCCTAACCCTAACCCTAACCCTAACCCTAACAACCCTAACCCTCTAACCCTAACCCTAACCCCTAACCCTAACCCTAACCCTAACCCTAACCCCTAACCCTAGCCCTAACCCTAACCCTAACCCTAACCCTAACCCTAAAAGAATTCGAACCCGAACCCTAACCCTAATGGTATCCCTAACCCTAACCCTAACTCTAACCCTAAGCACCCTAACCCTAACCCTAACCCTAACCCTAACCCTAACCCTAACCCTAACCCTACCCTAACCCTAACCCTAACCCTAACCCTAACCCTAACCCTAACCCTAACCCTAACCCTAACCCTAACCCTAACCCTAACCCTAACCCTACCCTAACCCTAACCCTAACCCTAACCCTAACCCTAACCCTAACCCTAACCCTAACCCTAACCCTAACCCTAACCCTAACCCTAACCCTAACCCTAACCCTAACCCTAACCCTAACCCTAACCCTAACCCTAACCCTAACCCTAACCCTAACCCTAACCCTAACCCTAACCCTAACCCTAACCCTAACCCTAACCCTAACCCTAACCCTAACCCTAACCCTAACCCTAACCCTAACCCTAACCCTAACCCTAACCCTAACCCTAACCCTAACCCTAACCCTAACCCTAACCCTAACCCTAACCCTAACCCTAACCCTAACCCTAACCCTAACCCTAACCCTAACCCTAACCCTAACCCTAACCCTAACCCTAACCCTAACCCTAACCCTAACCTAACCCTAACCCTAACCCTAACCTAACCTAACCATACCCTAACCTAACCCTAACCCTAACCCTAACCCTAACCCTAACCCTAACCCTAACCTAACCCTAACCCTACCCTAACCCTAACCCTAACCCTAACCCTAACCCTAACCCTAACCCTAACCCTAACCCTAACCCTAACCCTAACCCTAACCCTAACCCTAACCCTAACCCTAACCCTAACCAACCTAACCCTAACCCTAACCCTAACCTAACCCTAACCCTAACCACCCTAACCCTAACCCTAACCCTAACCCTAACCCTAACCCTAACCCTAACCCTAACCCTAACCCTAACCCAAACCCTAACCCTACCCTAACCCTAACCCTAACCCTAACCCTAACCCTAACCCTAACCCTAACCCTAACCCTAACCCTAACCCTAACCCTAACCCTAACCCTAACCCTAACCCTAACCCTAACCCTAACCCTAACCCTAACCCTAACCCTAACCCTAACCCTAACCCTAACCCTAACCCTAACCCTAACCCTAACCCTAACCCTAACCCTAACCCTACCCTAACCCTAACCCTAACCTACCCTAACCCTAACCCTAACCCTAACCCTAACCCTACCCTAACCCTAACCCTAACCCTAACCC